>NC_028455.1:32065398-32071234 GCF_000263155.2 Setaria italica | reverse complement strand
CAAAACAACGGCCTGCACCCACTCTGCCGCCTAACAACCCAGCGCCTCCGCCCCCACCAGCGCATACCCGCCGAGCAGCGGCATCCCGCGCCGCTACACCCAGCTTCGTTCACTGGCGCCTCCATCCTCTGCCACGGCTTCATAAATCCTTTACCCCTGCCGCCCCTGCCCGCTTTCCCCATCCTGATCCAGTTACCCCCCACAGACACCAGCGGAGACCTGGGGAGCTATGGCGCCAGACCGGTCCTGCTCCTTACCTGGCGCCCCGCTGCGCCTGAGCCATGCCTGCCACCCACGCCTCCCAACACGCCGTTGCCAGCACACTCTCCCATGCCACCTCTCGGCACTGCTGCGCCCTCCCCTCCAACCCCGCCACCTGCAACATCAGATGCGCCCCCCCGCTGCCCATCTCGCCCACCCCTCCGCAAACGCCACAGCGCCCGCCTGGCAGCAAAAGAAGATGGAAAATTCGTGGATGCCACTTCCAAAGCAGCCCAGCTCAAAGCTCTCCGCGATAGCCTCGCGCTCTATTCGTCTGCAGTTCAAGCCCATGTTGCCAAGAAGAAGCTGTTGACGAGGAAGAAGAAGCCAATCTCTGGAGCGGACTTAGTGAAGCTTGCCGATGCTATTGGGCTCGGTCAGGAGACGGCCAAGGCTCTGGACTGGGTCCTTGCTATCGGGAAGGCCACTACCGCTCAGCTGAACAAGGTGCTTGATGCTCCTGATGCCTGAACTCAAGAAGGCTTGTGCTTGTTTCTGCTTCTTGCCCGCTCTTTGCAGAAACACCAGTTATCTGCCGCCTGTGTGATTCTGATGTTACTTCGCCATGGCTCTAGTGTTTGGTCTTCCAGTGTCTTAGCTCTTTGTCTTGTGCCTTTAGTTGATGTTCTTCTGCTCCTGTTCTGGTGTTGTAATCGTACCTATGAATCTTAGTTTGAGTTCCTTTTCCCTTCTATCCTGGAATGTTCATGGCCTCGGAGATCCGCACAAGTGCACTGTTGCTAAGGACTCTATTTCCTCCTCGCATTCTAGCATTGTATGTTTACAAGAATCCAAGCTGCGTGGCCTGGATGGCCTCAAAGCTCGTTCCTTCCTGCCTCCAGCCATCACCGCCTTCCGCTGTGTTGATGCTTCAGACACGCGTGGTGGAATAATCACTGCGTGGGATCCGTCGATGTTCACCTTAGATTCTTTCATCACTCGACGCCATACTCTTACTACTTTCCTTTCCTCCACGGCCTCAAACTACTCCTTCGCTGTTACTAACGTCTATGCTCCCGCGGACCATCGCGATTCCCTGTCCTTCCTTGAAGACCTGCATGAACTCGCCCAGCACATTACTGGGAGCTGGGTGTTGGTGGGCGACTTCAACCTAACTAGGAGTAGCCAAGAAAACAGCAACGGCTCCTCCCATCACGCCCTCTGCGATGCCTTCAATGCTACTATCGACGAGCTCTCCCTCCTTGACCTGCCTCTCCTAGACCGCCTTTTCACCTGGTCCAACCACCGCGATTCCCCTACTCTCGCCCGCCTCGACCGCGCTCTCTTCAACCTAGCGATGAGCACAACCTTCCCGAACTCCTCCCTGTGTTCCTTACCAAAACCCACCTCTGATCACACCCCTCTCCTCCTTCAAATGTCCACCTCTATCCCGAAAGCCAACGTCTTCCGTTTTGAAAACTCCTAGCTTAAGGATATAAACTACCTCCCTACCATCCTGCCAGCTTGGGCTCAGAACGGTGACTCTGATGCGGCTGGCGCGATTGCTCGTGCGCTCAAGGCAGTCCGCTGTGCGTCTAAGGCCTGGGCGCGATGTAAGCGCACTCCTCCCGCTCTCCCCTCCAACTGTAAATTTGTCATATATTTGCTTGATGTGTTTGAAGACTTCCGCTGTCTTTCTCCAGGCGAAGCGCTGCTGCGTCGGGCGTGTCAAGGCAGGCTTGCACTAGTGCTGCGCGAACGGGCCGCGTTCTGGAAACAACGTGGCAAGTTCCGCGCTATGCGGGAAGGCGATGCGAACACGCAGTTTTTCCATGCGCAGGCCATCCTCCGGTTGCGCCGGAATAACATCCGTGCCCTAAACATCAACAAGGTGGTGCTGAGCTCACACCAGGAGAAGATGACAGCTCTCACGGTACACCTCCGGAGCTTGCTTGACGAGCGCGCGGTGAACCTGAGCGAGGTCGACATCGCATCCTTGTACTCAGGCTTGCCGCGCGCGGCGAGCGCGCCGCTCCTTGCTCCCTTCACCAAAAGTGAAGCGCGAGCTGCTGTCCGCGCGATGAACAGGACAAGCTCACCGGGCCCCGACGGGTTCGGCCCCTCCTTCTATGCCGCTGCTTGGGACACAGTACGGCACATGGTGATGGTGCTCACGCAGGCGTTCTAGGAAGGGACTGCCGAGCTCGAGTGTATCAACCGTGCCTATATTGTCATGATATCGAAGAATGAGGCAGCGATGTCGCCGGGCGACTACAGGCCGATCTGCCTGCAAAATTGCTCCCTCAAGATAGTCTCCAAAATGATGACTTCACGGCTCCAGTGTCAGATCTCCAAGCTGGTTGACCCAGACCAAACAGGCTTCATCAAGGGGCGTTCAATCTCTGAAAATTTCATCTATGCAACTGAGTTGATCCAATGCTGCCACAAACAAAAACTGCCTACTGTGGTCCTGAAGCTGGACTTTGCAAAAGCATTTGATTCAGTCGATTGGCGCTGCCTGGCTGCCGTTCTCGCCGCTCGGGGGTTCCCTGCGCAATGGACTGCGTGGACCCTCTCGCTGCTGCACAGCTCCAAGCTAGCGGTGCTGATGAATGGAGTGCCTGGGCCATGGTTTCCCTGCAAACGCGGTCTTCGACAGGGTGATCCACTGTCTCCTTACCTGTTCCTGCTCGTTTCAGATGTGCTCCAGCAAATGATCAAGCAAGACCGCATGATACTCCACCCGGCCAGCTCTGACCAACCGTGCCCGGTGTTACAGTATGCGGATGATACATTGATCCTCTTGCAGGCCGGCCGTGATAGTGTGGTGGCCCTGAAGCGAGTGCTGGAACATTTCTCTGATCTCACTGGGTTGCACATAAACTTTGGCAAAAGCACAATGGTTCCTATGAATGTTGACACACATCTGGTAACTGCCTTGCAGCAGGTCCTTGGTTGCCAACTTGGCTCGTTTCCTCAAACTTACTTGGGTCTCCCCTTATCAAATGAGAAGCTCAAACTCTCAGCCTTCACCCCTCTGATTGTCCGGGCAGATCGATGGCTCAATGGATGGCGCGCCTGCCTTCTCAACTCCACGGGGCGAGCTGTGCTGATAAACAGTGTCATGGATAGCCAGTTGACGTATGCAATGTCCATTCTCCTCCTCCTCCCCTTGGCGTGGTGGATGCTTTAAACCATCGACGACAAAGTTTTCTTTGGGATGGAGAGGATACGGTCAGTGGTGCTCAGTGTCTTGTCGCCTGGGAACATGCCTGCGAGCCGAAAGAGCAAGGGGGGCTAGGCATCACGGAGCTTGGTGCGAAGAACCAAAGTTTGCTGCTGAAGCTTCTACACCGCATCTTCCGGCCAGGGGAGTCCTCCTAGGCGCGGTGGGTACGTGAAAGAATTGATCTAGCCTCGCTACAAGGAACCCTGGAAGGTGTCCATTGGACAGCACTGGGCAGCATGCTACCGCTATACCGTGTTGTCACGAGCTCTGAAGTTGGCAATGGCGAGAGCACGAGCTTCTGGCATGACAGATGGCTATCTGCTGGCCGTCTGGCTGCACTGTATCCCGCTCTGTACTCCCATGCTACACAACCGGAAGCCTCGGTGTCGCAGGTCATTGCCGACGGGATCCCCAGGCACCTAATGCCCAGGCGGACCCATGCGGCTGCTGCTGAATTGGCCGACCTGAACCTCAGGATTGGCCATATTGCCCTGAGCAGTGCCGAAGACCAACGGCACAGCACTTTGGCCCCGCCAAACGCGCCCTTCCAATCTGGTGCTGCCTACAATAAGATCATGGAAGCAACCGGGTCCCCTACCTGCAACTTTGCCAAATTCGTTTGGTCCAACCGAGCACCCCCTTGAGTGTATTTCTTCGCCTGGCTGATGGTTCAGGAACGGATTGGCGTGCAAATCTTGTCAAGAAGCACATCCTCTCTGACCTGGCGTGTGCGCTATGTGGCCAGCCAGAAGATTGCGATCACCTGATCCTTCACTGCCGCTTTGCTGCTCAAGTCTGGTCGGCGCTGTCCGCGGATACAACTGAGGTCTCGGTTCGATGTCTGTGGAACATCCCCCGCCCCACGACGGTGCCGCGGCGCCACTACTCCAGTTTCATTCTTCTCATCTGTTGGTTGCTATGGAAATCCCGCAATGAGCTTGTTTTCCAGAACATTACCCCGTCGTTTGGGCGCTTCTGGCTCGCATGCCGCGATGAAGCCCGGCTATGGAGCCACCGACTAAAGGTCGAGGATCGTCATATAGCGGATGCCTGGTGTTTACTTTTTTGTTCAATGTAAACTAATGTAATCTCCATCCCCCACCCTATTTTTTGCTTAAGATCTAATGTACCTGCATTTGGCCGACCTTCAGGCCCTATAATGAAATCAGGTGGGGCACTCCCCCGTTGACCCTTCAAAAAAAAAACCTTTCGTGCGTACTACGATAGTTAGTGAGCAATACACGAGCTCGTAGATGGACCTGCCAACTGCCCGTTAATCGTAAGGCAATCATGCTCCAAACCCAGCTCGATCTAGAACCAGTCTGAAAAAAACAAAGTCAAAGACACAACGCCACTGGCTCGTCGGGCCAAAAGAAGGAACTCAGCCCCGGCACTGCCGGGCCCGGAAGACTTCGGGCCCATCGGCAAGTCAGTGTCAACCCGCTCCCCGCGCCCTCCACCCCTTCCCGTCTCTCGTAGAACATTCCAGAACCCCTTGTCTCCCCTCCATATAAGTCCCCCCACCCCCAGGACCAACCCAACGCTCCCTCGGTTCGCCTCAAACCCTCGTTGCCTCCCCCCAAAGCGCCGCCGCCGCCGCCTCTCTCTCCCCTCGCGTTCGTGAAAGCTTCGCCATGGCCTCCGAGACGGAGACGTTCGCCTTCCAGGCGGAGATCAACCAGCTCCTATCCCTCATCATCAACACCTTCTACTCCAACAAGGAGATCTTCCTCCGGGAGCTCATCTCCAACTCCTCCGATGTAAGTTCCCCACCTGGTCCCGCTCGTGCTCTTCTGTTTGCGGTTCTAGATCTGTACGCTAAACCCTAGCGTCGTTCTATAGATCGTTGTTTTCGCATCGTACTTCGGATCTGGTGATGGGGGGTTATGTAGGGTTCTGTCCTAGTTCGTCGTTGACTGTTCAGCTTAAATTCGCGGCATATGAACCTGTACTTTTGAAGTCGTAAATTAGCTCATAATTTTGTTAGATCTCGGTTGTGTCTCTGGCATATGTACTTGCTAGGTTTATAACTAATCTGAACGATCTGATGCGCCAGTGAGAACTGTGAAAGCGTGACTGGTCTTGATAAATATAGTCTTTGCTAGGTTAAGTTGATTGTGTGTTATGCAGTTAATTGTGTTTATTTCAGTGCTAATCTAGAATGTACAAATGAAAGCATGATTGGTATTGATAAAATTTATCTAGTCTTGCTAGATAGAAGGGTCGGTTTATGTTGGGAAGGTAGAAGGCTTTGTAGTAGGTGGTTCCACAGCTACTTGATTAAATTGATTGTGTAGCGGTTAATTGTGTTTAGTGCAATGCTAATCTAAATAGCTGATTACCCTATTCTGACATAATAATCCTGAACTATTATTTTTGTGCGTTTTGACAGCCTGGCAGAGCAAC
>NC_028455.1:32056572-32065036 GCF_000263155.2 Setaria italica | reverse complement strand
TGGAGTTGGTTTCTACTCTGCCTACCTTGTTGCTGAGAGAGTTGTTGTGACCACCAAGCACAACGATGATGAGCAGTACGTGTGGGAGTCTCAGGCTGGTGGCTCCTTCACCGTCACACGTGATACCTCTGGGGAGACCCTTGGCAGGGGTACCAAGATGACCCTCTACCTCAAGGATGATCAGGTATAGCAGAATTTCCCTGGAAGGTTGCTGTATGTTAATCACTAATGGTGCTGCTGCCATGTTTTAACTTATAGGATTATTATTGTTATTATTTAGATAGTGCTGATGCTGTTTTTGCTATTCCTTAGTTGAAATCACATGGTTCTATTATGCTGATGTTCTGTTGGCTTATTGCTAAATTGTAAGCATGTTATTTCTCCAACATCTTTTGTTTGTTATAACTGATTATAAATGTTGATAGTAGGAACTCGATTATTATTGAGGCTGGGCTTGATTCACTCTAGGATTAGTAGGAACATTTGAGATATTGCTGTTAGTTTATGCATTTCCCAGATTAGTAGGAACAACATATCATGCTAATTTTAATTGTAGTCATGTTTATTTTTCTGGAATGAGTGCTTAAAGTTTGATCATTATAGTGAAACTGGCAATATTATGGGATTATGTTAACAAACTAATGACATCAACATGAACTGTACTAATTATGCTGTTGTATTGATGAATTTTAGAGTTTGTTGGAACATCTGTAAATAATTTCATCATTTAGTTCTCTTCTTATTCTCAAATTTGCTCTTGTTTTCTGCAGTTGGAGTACCTTGAGGAGCGACGCCTCAAGGATCTGATCAAGAAGCACTCTGAGTTCATCAGCTACCCCATCTCTCTCTGGACTGAGAAGACCACTGAGAAGGAGATTTCTGATGATGAGGATGAGGAAGATAAGAAGGATGAGGAGGGCAAGGTTGAGGATGTTGATGAGGAGAAGGAAGAGAAAGAGAAGAAAAAGAAGAAGATCAAGGAGGTTTCTCACGAGTGGCAATTGGTCAACAAGCAGAAGCCTATCTGGATGAGGAAGCCTGAGGAGATCACCAAGGAAGAGTATGCTGCTTTCTACAAGAGCTTGACCAACGACTGGGAGGAGCATCTTGCCGTGAAGCACTTCTCTGTTGAGGGTCAGCTTGAGTTCAAGGCTGTCCTCTTTGTACCGAAGAGGGCCCCGTTCGACCTCTTCGACACCAGGAAGAAGCAGAACAACATCAAGCTCTATGTGCGGCGTGTCTTCATCATGGACAACTGTGAGGAGCTGATCCCAGAGTGGCTGAGCTTTGTCAAGGGCATCGTTGACTCTGAGGACCTTCCCCTCAACATCTCCCGTGAGACCCTCCAGCAGAACAAGATCCTCAAGGTCATCCGCAAGAACCTGGTGAAGAAGTGCATTGAGCTCTTCTTCGAGATTGCTGAGAACAAGGAGGACTACAACAAGTTCTACGAGGCCTTCTGCAAGAACCTCAAGCTTGGCATCCACGAGGACTCCCAGAACAGGACCAAGATTGCTGAGCTCCTGAGGTACCACTCCACCAAGAGCGGTGATGAGCTGACTAGCCTCAAGGACTATGTGACGAGGATGAAGGAGGGCCAGAGCGACATCTACTACATCACTGGTGAGAGCAAGAAGGCTGTGGAGAACTCCCCCTTCCTTGAGAAGCTGAAGAAGAAGGGCTATGAAGTCCTGTACATGGTGGATGCAATTGATGAGTATGCCATTGGCCAGCTGAAGGAATTTGAGGGCAAGAAACTTGTCTCTGCCACTAAGGAGGGCCTGAAGCTGGATGAGACCGAGGACGAGAAGAAGAGACAGGAGGAGCTCAAGGAGAAGTTTGAGGGCCTCTGCAAGGTGATTAAGGAGGTTCTGGGTGACAAGGTTGAGAAGGTGGTGGTCTCTGACCGTGTGGTGGACTCCCCCTGCTGCCTTGTCACCGGCGAGTATGGCTGGACTGCCAACATGGAGAGGATCATGAAGGCCCAGGCGCTGAGGGACTCCAGCATGTCCGGATACATGTCCTCCAAGAAGACCATGGAGATCAACCCTGAGAATGCCATCATGGAGGAGCTCCGCAAGCGTGCTGAGGCTGACAAGAATGACAAGTCTGTGAAGGACCTTGTCATGCTGCTGTTCGAGACTGCGCTCCTCACCTCCGGCTTCAGCCTTGACGAGCCCAACACCTTTGGCAGCCGCATCCACCGCATGCTCAAGCTTGGCCTGAGCATTGACGAGGATGAGACCACTGAGGCTGAGACCGACATGCCCCCTCTGGAGGATGATGCCGGCGAGAGCAAGATGGAGGAGGTCGACTAAGCGGCGCGGTTGTTTACTTTTGAATCGAGTTAGCTTAGCTTTTGGTGTTATTCCTGAACCTCGTTGTCAGTTTATTTTGTGTGGCATTACTTTTCCTAGCCTGCAATACGTGGGGCTAGATGCTATGGTGGATTATCGAACTGCGTACTTGTCGGTGGTATAGTAGTATTATTATTATTGTTATCCTGCTGTCTTCTAATTTCTGTTTCTTCTCGTCTCTCCATCTTTTTTTTGTTATCCTGCTGTCTTCTAATTTCTGTTTCTTCTCGTTCTCCATCTTTTTTCTGGATGTCAATTTTTTTTCTTCCGCTCATAATTTCTATGTTTTAGTTGATCTGAATTAAGAGTGGTAGCACATGGTGACACAACAAACTTAGCTATTTTAGTTGGGAGTACTTCGTATATTGATAAAAATGGGTAGTATTTGGTAAAGAAAATTAGATTGGTCATTTTGACGAAGCAAACTTAGCCATGTATATAGTAACATCTGCAAAGGAATTTCGTACGCAGATCCTCCGAAGGATGCAGCAATTTTCAGCAGTGTTAACAGAACTATTTTCTAATAATGCATATCTGGTTTTCTTACTCAAATGTGCTTGATGGCTAACAAACTGAAGGAAATAGGAGTTGGTTAGGATGGTGCTCTATCTATGAATGTAAGGAGCGTTTTGATGAAGGAAAAGGCGACCCTTCAAATTCTATTTATGTTTCGTGTATTTTGATCAAGGAAAAGTTGACCCTTCAAATTCTATGGTTTAGTGTATAATGAAGTTACATTTGCAAACACGTGCAGTCCATTTTCTTAAAACGTCTAAGCACCTTTTGAGTATTTGCCGATTTTCTCAACACACCATCTTAAGAAACACATGATGTACATTCACAACCCTATTATTCCTTTAGAGCAGCATCCTTAGGAAATTATGTATTTGCACTGAAAACGCACCAGGCTCCTGATAAGAAAGAATAAATAATAACCTGTGGTCCATCAGCTGAAATTTGGACACATTAAATATGATTTAACTGTAATGCATATCTTGAGAGAGTAGAGACGGTCACTTGGAGAAGGTCACCTGAGTCGATGCTGGAGGTCAAAGCTGGTCATAGTGAAGCAGAACAACCATGAGGTGAGCATCTGAGAGATGAAAAGGATGCACATAGAGTAGCAGTGATCGTGTCGTCAGACTGAAGTGAAACAGACATCGTCGAGGACAATACAGCCATATGAATAAAAAGTTAGTTCTATGATTCTATCTCTGCCTTTCGCTAAGTTTATGTCCACGCAAAAACTGGTTGCTTGCTGGGGTTATATACATAACCTCTATATTGGCTGGTGAAGAATGCAATCTAATCTAAAATGCTAAAGCCCCTTCAAACCTATTGCATTGAGCTGGATGATGCCGGCAACTTTCTAATATTATGCTTCTGCAGAAAACCCCTTGCCTCTAGAGCATCAGCCCATTTGCCAGCAGCAGCGTAAATGTCAGACACCAGAACATGGCAGCCAGGCTGCTTTGTATCAAGATTGAGGATCCCACGCTGTACTCTTTCAGCCACATCAATTCTCTTATGCATTCGACTTGCACCTAGTAGCGCACCCAAAACCTTGACATCCGGGGCCATTGGCATGCTCCGAATCAGCTCCTCTGCCTCATCCAGAAGCCCTGCACGGCCCAACAAGTCAACCATGCAGCCATAGTGTTTGAGCTCGGGCTGCACCTCAAAAGCAGATACCATGCTCTGAAAGCACCGCCGACCCTCATCGACCAGCCCAGCATGGGCGCAAGCTGTCAGCACACTGACGAATGTTATGTCGTTCGGGTTCTCTCCTGACCTCTTCATCTGCTCAAACACATCAATGCATTGGGAAGCATCACCATTTACTGCAAGCCCCGTGATGAGTGCATTCCAGGCAGAGACATTCTTCTGATCCAGGGAGTAGAAAATTTTTACAGCCATGTCTGTTCTCCCACACTTGGAATACATGTCTATGAGAGCAGCACCAAGATTGAACTCATTGTCCAGAACCATTTTGTGCTTGCCGATGAAGGTGTGAGCCCACCTCCCTTCCTCTAGAGCTGTCAAATGTGCGCATGCCGAGAGCACACTCACCATGGTCACCTCATTAGGCCGGATACTGCTCTTGCTCTGCATTGACCTGAATAGCTCAAGGGTTTCTGCATAACGTTCAGCCTGTGCGTACCCGGAAATCACGCATGTCCAGGAAATCACATCCTTCTCCGGCATCACATCAAACAGCTCCCTTGCGCCATCCATCTCGCCATTCATCGTGTATCCCCTGATCATCGCGTTCCACGACACCAAATTCCTGACTGGCATCTCATCAAACATCTTCCTCGCCAATGGCAGCAGCCCATGTCTCGCAAACCCTGTCACCATCGAGTTCCATGTGACGACGTTCCTCCCAATGGCAGGCATCCGATCAAACATCTCCCTGGCAACATCCAGCTCCCCAGCACCCGCGTACGCTCCCACCATCGCGCTCCAGGACACCCCATTCCTCTGAGGCATTTCGTCGAACACCCGTCTGGCATTCCCAATCTCCCCGCACTTCACGTAGCCACCAATCACCGTGTTCCAAGAGACCACGTCGGCGACCTCCGCGCATGAGTCGAACACGGCCCGCATCGACGCCGTGTCGCGGAACGCCGCGTACATCGCGAGGAGCGAATTAACAACGTAGATGTCGGCCAAGAACCCGCGCCGGGCAGACTGGGCGTGGACCTGCGCACCCGTGCGCGGGAAGGAGGGAAGCCTGGAGGCGGACTTGATCAGCGGAGGGAAGGTGAAGTGGTCGGGGAGGCAACCGGATCGGAGGAGGGAGGAGAACGCGGCGAAGGAGAGGCGCGGGGAGGGGGACGCGGCGGAGGCGCGGATGAGCAGGTTCTGGAGGAAGGTGGCGGAGGAGGGGAAATGCGGGAAGTAGAGGCTGGAGAGGGCGGCAGCGAGGTGGGGGTGCGAAGGAAGGAGGGGTATGATGCGGCCGAGGTGGTACGGGCTCTGGCGGATCTCGCCGGCGACGAGGAGGCGGCCGAGGAGGACCGGGAGGTGGCGAGGCGGCGCCGCCATTTCCCCTTTTGGTAGAGGACGGGGAGAGTTCGTTCGAATATTTTGAAGCCTCTCCCAAGCTTGAGCCGTACGATCGGCATCAGACGGGTGAGATCACGGTACAGAACCACTAGATGACAGCCCTGTTGACCCTCTGGTTGATACGATATTATATTTTAAGAATTTTTTGAATGGGAATCGGAGAGCACCTATCAAATTTAAAGGATCAGTGACAAATCAAATTCAAATTTAAGTTTGAAATTGTGATCTGAAATGAATAGAATAGAAGTCGGTGTCAGCCAGGCCAGGTACGCCAGAATTAGGGAGTGGGGTACCTAATGGTGGCCAGCTAATCACGTTTTAGTTCATTTCTTTCTCCCAGATTAATTACGTGGCATGTCATTGTAGTTAATCTTAGCAAATTTTGAGTCGACCCAATGATCCAAAATAAGTCGAACTTGCTTTCCTAGGCAATATTCTTGTCCCATAAATTTTTAGTACCCAGTTCTCTACTAGGAGATGCTACATTGCGAATATAATGGCAAAAAATTCAGGACATGACTTTAGCAGAAGAAATAATTCAGCTCATCAAGAAACAACAATCCTGAATATGTATGGTATAGCAGGCAAAAATCCCCCTGAACTTAGGAGAAAGATATGGCTGATTTGCATACTTCAACAGTTCAGTTATAGAAGACTTTGGTCCTATCGATGTCATAGGAGAACGGAAAAAAATGCATGCTTTCCGATGTTAGGTGGATGCTAAATTCTATCCCCAGTTATGTTCAGCTCTGAATGTTTGCAATTGCCGAGCTTCAGAGTTTGATTGCCTTCGCTTTCATGTTGGTCATGCTGTTTAGCACACTTGGTGACACTGCATCTTCCACCATAGTTGACCTCTTGTGCGGCTTTCTCCTTGCGTAGGTGTAAGCAAATTGTCGAGCTTCTCCAACTTCAGTAACAGGCTTGGCAGGAGGTGCCTCCAGCTTTATGCCATCATGGTACTTGCTCATGGTTTCCAGTTGCTCTGGAAAGCTGTTATGAGGTGGGTACATCCTTGTGCCGAGGTTCAACATCTCTGAAATACTTTCAGCATTTCTTGAACTGTGTGTTGTCTTGTATCCATTCATTTGATGATCATCACTAGCTCTCGCACATGGATCAGGAGAACTTTGATGGGCTATATTGTTCTGATGACCAAAGTTCTTCAAAAGGTCTTTCATGTGGGCACATTTTCTGGTGTCATATGCGTCATTGACACATGTTAACCTAAGGTTAGCTGCTGGATAGAAGTCTCTCAGCATCATGGAAGGGTAAACTGCATTGTGCTCCTCTGGAACTGTCATTTGGACTCCAGGTGGGCTTTTGCCTATCAGTGCATAAGTTTCCAGTGTACCCTTCCATTGCAAGGGACTTGGTTGTTGACTAGCAGACGTACCACTGACTGTGTTGATGTGAGAAGATGAATTCTCAGAAAAACCATGTACATCATGTGCAAAAGCATGAGGTGGAGCGCAAAAGCTAGAGCTCTGCATTCCTAACTGATCAACTAGAATCAGTCCAGGTCTGTGATGTGACCCTTTACTTTCATTAATAAGAGAAGCACAACCAGTCCTTATTTTCAGCACACCTTTTGGTACTTTACTACAATTTTGCCTGGGGTGACTGGGAGGATGGAAGATTGGACTTTCCAATGAGTTCATTTCTGCTGATTTGGCTGCATAATCTGTTTCATTATGTATGGTTGAACAATGAGTGGTTGATGACACATCCATAAGTTTGGCTCGCTTCATTGGCAAAACAGTGGCAGTTTCACCTTTGATAGTAGTTGGTAA
Organism: Setaria italica; assembly: GCF_000263155.2. Classification (NCBI taxonomy): domain Eukaryota; kingdom Viridiplantae; phylum Streptophyta; class Magnoliopsida; order Poales; family Poaceae; genus Setaria; species Setaria italica. The sequence goes on along the minus strand of NC_028455.1, from coordinate 32,057,817 downwards.
AGTGGAAATGCTAAGACCAACACACGGCAAACTCTTCTCATATGCCCAGTTGTGCGAGATGGGAACCTTCGCTCTAAGACTAGTACTCATATCAGAACTTCTCGACACCTTGGCCACGGATGCAAATTTACCAACCATACCATCATGGTACAACTTCAGGAAATGATAATGTCTTCGTTTTTGAAATGTCATCAGTAACTCTCTTGCCTGAGAAACTTGTGGTGAATAAAGCCCACCCTTCAATCTAAGGAAAAAGCTTCTAAGTGGACTTCCAAAGAACATAGCATCACCATTAAACAACTCTTTCATTGTTGTAACGAAGTCATGTTGTTCCATGTCTGGGAGGGAAGCTGCTAGACAGAATCTATCATCTTCCGTCAGGCATGAATTCCACGTTTCCAGAGAAAGAACCTCCATCAAGTCAGGCAGATCATAAAGCCCATAGGGCACATTGCAAATCTGACCTCTTGACATTGCAAGCTCACAGTCCACCTCTGCAAGTTCAGAGTCATCAGGTTCATGAACTGGGAAGCTCTGAAGCAGCATCCTTTCATCTCGTGTAAGGTCCTCATCTCCGCAGCTGTAACCACTCTTTGCTGCAGGCTCACCACTAGCTATCTTGACAATCCCCATTGGCCAAAAAAGGCGGCCCAATACTCCAGTTGAATAAGAGATAATCAAAGTAGATGATATTCAACTGAATTTCGAGCAAAACGCCACTTCATCAGATAGAGGGTTCCTGAAAGGGGGAAATGAACAGATGCATTTTAGCACTTTACTCAACGATGTCCCAGAAACACATTTCATGGAATGGTGTATTGTTGCAGTGGTTAACAACACAAAATGCATTTCAGAACCATAACGATCGAAAGTAATAAGCGATACTGACAGTATGGCAGCATTACGATTCTTTCTAGGAACACGATGCACGGAAGCATTCTGTTTGTAAGCAACATTTCCCATGTCACTAAACTAATTGTGCACAAATGGTTCCTCTAGTGAGCAGCATCACTGCAGCAACAGAGTAAGGCATCAAGTTTGATCCATGATCTCCTAGCATTTCAGGAAGCAAACAAGTCAACAACTGAAACTGCACGACGCGTCACAACTCTAACGATTCTACGCGAATTCTCAGGGTCGAACAAAAGTCGCCGATTTTTCTCTACAGTCGTGCATAAACCACGGAAATCACAAGGAGACATGCCAGTTTCTCAAAGAGGGAAAAAAAACACTAGGAATCACCGA